>NW_022147420.1:1242357-1246490 GCF_002938485.1 Sitophilus oryzae | reverse complement strand
GTCAGTGAAGGTCTCCAGAGAAAGACCGTCACAACTTTAACACCCTAGCTACGAAACAAGGCAGAATCGGACATATGTTGATATGAAAAATAAATCTTATTTTTACGTTATTTTTCCGCACCAGAGATGGCACATGTTTTTTGAAACACCCTGTATAAATATAAATTGAAAAAAAAAATTATAAAAAACACTAAGAAGGAAATTTTAGAAAAACCAAACAAGTTTTGTAAAATATTATTTATTCTATTGATCAACATTTATTGTGCTACTTTGTAACTCCCTGTGTGTATAAGATAGTGGCGTTTCAAGTTGCTTTTCCTACAGGATTTGTAGTCGCAATCGTTACAGAAAAATCTGTAAACTTTTTGACATTCGAACTTTTGATGTCGTTGCAAATTGCCACGATTCGTGTATGCCCTTTGGCAGGTGTCACAAATGTAACTACGTGCTAAAACAACACAGAAAAAACAATAAGGTAGGTAGTTTCAACAATAGACTTATTATTGAGACCAAACCCTTACCCTCAAAATTTCATTCGAATCATTAAAGGCATTTGGAAGAAAATTATAATAAATCGAAAGATCATTAAGGCTTGACTACCCTGTAGCTATGAAACAGAACAAAATCGGACCTATGTTGATATGAAAAATAAATCTTATTTTTACGTGAAAAATCTCCGCACCAGAGATGGCACATGTTTTTTGAAACACCCTGTATAAATATAAATTGAAAAAAAAATATAAAAAACAATAAGAAGGAAATTTTAGAAAAACCAAACATGTTTTGCAAAATATTATTTATTCTATTGATCAACATTTATTGTGCGACTTTGTAGCTCCCTGTGTGTACAAGACAGTGGCGTTTCAAGTTGCTTTTCCTACAGGATTTGTAGTCGCAATCGTTACAGAAAAATCTGTAAACTTTTTGACATTCGAACTTTTGATGCCGTTGCAAATTGCCACGATTCGTGTATGCCCTTTGGCAGGTGTCACAAATGTAACTACGTGCTAAAACAACACAGAAAAAACAGTAAGGTAGTTTCAACAATAGACTTATTACTGAGACCAAACCCATTCTTACAAACATAGTTATAACATTAACATTCTTATAACATTTAGCAGAACTATTATGTAATCATTTTAGTTTAAATATATACATATTAAAACTGACAACATTTTATTATTCTATTTAGAACCATTGGCGTAACTACAGGGGAGCATGGGGGGTACCCCCCCCACACAGGTACTGCTGGGCACCCACCAGAGAAATCCCGAATTATGACTCTTGACTACGTATTAATTTTTATTTGCTTGTGATGCAGTAAAAATGACGTTTTCTAGTTTTGTTTAGTTGATATTATTTTGTTGTGTTTAAAAAATGAGTTAATTTTTATTTTTTTAGAAAATGTGTGTATTTAAGTAATCCACAGGAACACGGTTTGATAACCAAGTCTATGAAATTTATTGATAGAGAAATTCATGTAAACGTTTTATTCAAAAAATTTGTTTTTTAAAATTATTTTTCATTTTTAAAAAAACAAAAGCCCTAGGCCCCCCCTAGTCTTAACCCCAGGCCACCCCCAGGCCCATCCCAGGATAAATTGCTAGTTACGCTAATGTTTAGAACAAAACATGTTCAGTGAATAAAAACATTCATTTATGGTAAACTGATCCCTCTATTTAAATGTCACTTTCATTATTAATACTTGTATTAAAAATAATCATTTTCCAGCTGCCTGGAAAATTGCTAATATTATTCCCACAGCAAAGAACTCTAATCCCGCCAGATTATCTGATTATCGACCAATATGCATATTACCTTCCCTATCTAAAGTATTAGAAAAAATTATGCATAAACAACTAACGGATTTTGTTAATGTTTCTAAGATTCTTCCTTTCACTCAGTCCGGCTTTAGGTCTCGCCATAGTACGGCAACTGCTTTACTGAAAGTCAGTGATGATCTTTTCAGAATATGTGACAAAGGTGATACTGGCTGCCTACTTCTCCTGGACTACTCAAAGGCCTTTGATACGTTAAACCATAGGATACTTTTGGAGAAATTGCAATATTTTGGTTTCAGTGACCGTTCACTGAAACTCATGGCGTGTTACTTGGCTGGTCGACAACAAAGAGTTTTTATCAGAGAATCTCCTTCGACTTTATTGCCTGTAGATCGTGGTGTTCCTCAGGGCAGTATTCTTGGTCCACTTCTGTTCTCTATTTATACGGCAGATTTTAAAACGTATTTAAAAAAATTATGTTCACATCAGTATGCTGATGATTTTCAAGTCTACTGTTCCTTGAGTAAAGATTTCAAAGCCTCCGAAAGCAAAATAAATGAAGATCTGAGAATAATTTACGACATTTCACACCATCATGGTCTTTTCTTAAACCCTAATAAGACTCAACTAATTTTTGTGGGTAAGAACTCGCCAGATGTTTCTCAAAAACTAAATATCGTACTTGACAATATCACCATCACACCTGCTAAAAACTGCAAAAATCTTGGGGTTTATTTTGATTCTAAACTGAGATTTGAAAAGCATGTATCATATATTTTGCAGAAATCGTATTGTAAGTTAAAGACACTATATTTATATAAAGATTTTCTTAACAGAGATGTTAAATTGACCTTGTGTAAAAGCCTAATTCTTCCATTGGTCTTCTACTGCGCCACAGTCTACTGGCCAGCTCTACTTAACAAGGACAAACAAAGCTTAACAAAACTCGTCAACTCTTGCTTAAGGAATTCATTTGGTACTCCTAAATTTGATCATGTTTCTCCTCTTTATAAAGAATCGGGCTGGTTAGGACTTGAACAGTATGCTTTTATACATACGTGTATACTAGTTTATAAAATAGAAAAATTTCAAGAACCTCATTATTTGTTCAACATACTTGTCAAGGCAGCTGACCTCCACGACCTTAATACCAGAAAACGCAGCAGTTATGTTGTGCCTAAACACCTGACAGCCTTGTTTGAAAAATCGTTTTCGTATTATGCTTCGAAATGCTACAACTCACTTCCTCCGTACATTAAAAGCTGTCCGTCCATTGCAGGTTTCAGGAAATCTCTTGTTGATTTCAGTTTAACTTTGTAAAAGTATTATTGAATTGTACCTTAAATTAATATGTCTTTTCTTTTTTTTTTGTTCGTTCATATAATTTAGATTTATATTATATTAAAATTGTTATATTGTTATATTAGTATTGTATGTGTATTTTGTATTTTTTTTAAGGTGGTTGGATTGAGTAGCGTATGCTAGACCTCGCCACCTACATAAATAAAGTCAAATTATTATTATTATTATTATTATTATTATGTAATGTAACTAATCGTTAAAGCTAATATTGCATATGTATTATCTCATCAAGGAGGCCGAATTTTAATTGGCAGTAAACGGCCTACACAATTTTGAGACGAAAAGAAAAAAAACAGTGGCGCACATGTTTTTTTTTGAAAAATATTCCAGTGATAACCCATGTGCACGTCCTTGATGAATTTATCGACACTTTTTTATCATTAAAATATGTAGCATTTATAGTTACTTTTACCCTCAAAATTTCATAAATTTCATTCGAATCATTAAAAGCATTTGGAAGAAAATTATCCTAATATTATATCGAATGATCATTAAGGCTTTACCACCCTGTAGCTATGAAACAAAGCAAAATCGGACCTATGTTGATATGAAATATAAATCTTATTTTTACGTGAAAAATTTCCGCACGAGAGATGGCACATGTTTTTTGAAACACCCTGTATAAATATAAATTGAGAAAAATATAATAAAAAAAGCATGAGAAACTTTTAGGAAAACCAAACAAATTTTGCAAAATATTATTTATCTCCATTGATCAAATAAATATTTCTTCGTAAGAATTTTGTAACTCCGTGCTTCATAAGACAGTGGCGTTCCAAGTCGCTTTTTCTACAGGATTTGTAGTCGCAATCGTTACAGAAAAACCTGTAAACTTTTGAAATTGTACTTTGATGTCGCTGTAAATTGCCACGATTCGAGTACGCCCTTTGACAGGTGTAACAAACGTAGTAACTACGTGCTAAAACAACACATAAAAATAATAGAAGTTCTAAATAATAGCAACAATGTCCTCGAAACGGAAGTAATTAA
>NW_022147420.1:1197837-1242291 GCF_002938485.1 Sitophilus oryzae | reverse complement strand
AGTTCCATGTTGAATTCTGAACGAGTACGACGCACGCGACACCTTCTCTCTCTCGTGACAGACTGCTCATCCTATATTGTTTAGGTTAACAATGCTCTCGGCAATGAATGCCTGCCCCTTAAATGTTCAGAGCCACGCTGGAACTGCTTTTCTCCTCTTGAAATATTCTCGAGTGTTGTATATTTGCCTTGTCAGTTCATGTTCTTTGAGATCCATAAATCCCCCTCCAACACTCTTTTCTTTTTAGTGTAAATCTTTCTTTTGCTGCGTGTATATGGTGTATTCGGTACTTGTTACATGTTGTTCTTGTTAACTTGTTTAGTTCTTCTAATATTCCAGTGTCACATCCATGTTTATAAAACGCCAAAATGAATACTCAGAGACGGACGCTCCGCTAGTATTTATTGCTTTCACTTTGTTTCGACCGGACAGTTCTGTTTTGAGTATTTGTTTTATGTCTGCTTTTTGTATTTGCTTTTTAGTTCTTTTTATAAATGCTATAAATCCTGATTTTTTGTATGGACCCAACGAGAGTGATCTCTGTATTTTCTGATCCCTCCATTTCCATAATTCTTCCCATGATATTTGAGTCATTATTGTAGAACTGGTATTTTTCTTCCTGTATCGAGCTGTCTTTCCATGATTATATTGCTGTTTATTTTACATTTATCTGTTCCTAGTTTCATTTGGATATCTTCACTGTATGTTTCTGAATATTGAGAAGGTTCTTGAGTTGTTTTCTAGTTGCTGCCCATAAACGCTTTAGTGTCAATCCACTATATCAGCTGGTGCGAAAGCATTGGTCACGCATAGAATAGTGTTGAGGAGGATACTTATAAGCATCTTCGGGGCTTCTTGTTGAGTAGGTGTTCGATTAGAACAGCGGTTGAGCGCAGATACAGAACCAGATGGATGCACATGAGGAGTCACCCTGAAAAATCCGATTAATGTGAACTGGTCCAGTGTGTGATGAGTGTTTTTTCATTTGATGTTTAGGGTAGTTTTCCATGTTGCCATTATTCTCTGCAGAAGTTGTATGATTTGAGGCTATTTTTGTATTATTTGTAGAACTTGTATGAACCAGGAGTGTGGGACGGTGTCGAAAGCCTCTTCTGATAATCTATGGTATGCAAAATGTGAGACTTACGCTTTTAATTGCCTTGAGTGTGTATTTTCTGACAATCTATCAACCAGCTTGCTCCTTGCTCCCATCTCTCTATATCCCTGACAGCATCACAACTATCTGGGCTCACTCCTTCATCCTCAAGATATTGACTGTTATTTATTCTGCTGTGTGAGTTGGGTGATCTTGTTGTATATTGCGTATAATTTACTAATGGGTTGTGATAACATGTTATACGCTTATATAAAGGTAAGATCTATTCTGTCCTGCCTTTGGTTTAAGTAGGGTTAACCTCACTCTCCAGTTACAAAAAGCACCGGATGGGCTTCCGTTCTCTGATACAAAAATTGGTAATATACTTCGTTAGTGTTTGTGAATGCTTGTGACATAGTTTAAGCCAGAGTTCTTATTTTTTGTAGTCTCCAGGTGCTTTCCAGATGTGTGTCTTGGATATGGCGCTTTATGTCTTCTAATATTTACTCTGCATGTGTCATGAATTAAATCTGCTTGTTTTCTCTCTTCTGTTATCCTATTGAGCTTCCTTTGTTTCTGAGCTGCTGTGACCAACTATTTCCCAAAGTTTTTTACTTCTTAATGATTTGAGATCTTTATTTGCTTTCCGTTGTTTCGAGAAATCTGTAGAACCTTTTTTTCATTTTGTGTTAAAAAAGTTTGTTTTCTTGGTTTTCTTGGTGCTCTTCTTCTTGTATCGTTTTAGTCTTTTTGCTTGTGCCAGTAGTTGTTGTTTTTTAGTACTCTAATATTTCTACTGCTGATTCTTCTGAGCTGATATCTTGTAATGATGCATTTTGCGGGTTTTGCTCTTTTGTAGGTTCCTTTTCAAATTTGTGTATGATGACTCCAATTTCTTTTCTCAGTGTGGCTATCTTTTTCTGGAGCCGATGCTGCCATGGGGGTATTGCTGCTTTAGTTTTAGTTAAGTCGTTGTTTTTATTCCTCTGTTCGTGGGTTCGCATAGTTGTTGCTGCTCCACAGTATACGAGCGTGAGAATTTCTTCAATGTCTAGGCAGCTGTTTGATTCCTCAATCCTGTTTCCTATGATGTTATTAATATTGCAATGGTGTTTTTGATGTTTTGTGTATTTTGTGGTCTGGTAATGAAAATCCTAATCCTCCTAATTCCATTATAAGCTATTTTAGACAAAAAGTTTTCAGATAAAAGTTGTAGATAATCACATCTTTAATGAGACTGCGTCCTGCATTTTTTTCTAAAGCCTGTCATTTTTGACATATGACACAAACATATGTTTTTTCAAATGGAAACCATAGTGGGCCATGACTTCATAAAAAGCGCCATTTTTTAAGCTTTTCAGCGATATAAGATATAATATGTTTTCTTCGAAAAATTACTGAGTTATAGCCAATTCTTATCATTTTTAAACAATTTCACTTAGTTAGCCATGGAAACAAGTTTAATCGTCTTTGCTCTCATAAATGTGAAGCTGTCACATCCAAACTTTGTAAATTAAAATAAACAAAAATTGTTAATATTATTTTTTTTTGAATTTAAAGTAAAGAAAATATTTGAAGTTAACGTCTCCTTTTTGCTGCCAGGGCTATTCTGGACGGGGTCTAATTTGTTTAGCGGAATCCGAACCGCGGTCCTCGGCCATATCATGGTCAATGGTCTACCGACTTGGCAAGTGTCTAAATCGACTCTTACTCACGAGATATCCGATCTCATCCGGCCTCGAACCGGCGTGAATGAGCAATGTGTGTCAATAGATTTTACACTTTTGCCTTTATTGGACAACAGCACGATACAGAGTTTCGAACTGGTGACCCGTCTATCCACTAGTATCGACTTACGTCGCTTAACTTCGGTGTTCTAATGGGAACCGGTGTTTTGACGTAGCTGGGCCGTTACTCTAAATGATGAAAAGCGTGTAGGATTATTGGTTCAACTTTTCTTGACCATACATTTTCGAGGATACGTTGACCGGTGAATGTTACGTTTTTTAGAGAACGGTTTTTAAGACATGTTAGAAAAGTTAAATTTAGTTATAGCCAATTTTTATCTTTCTTGACTAATTTCACTTAGATTGCATGGTATTCTTATTCTGTTATGATTTATAACTTATAAAAAGTCAGAATATATTACTAAACAGTTCTTTACAATTTACATTACACAAACTAAAACTTAAAAAAATAATATCACTACATACACTTTAAGTTATTTTAGAAAATGTTCAAAAAATCCGCCATTGTTTTGAGTTGCATCTTTTTAAAAATGAATTACTACCTATTCTCATAGAAGGACCGGTCGACTTAATTAAACTTTTCTCATACCGCCACTTCTAGCGCCTCTCTTAATAAGTTCTTTTGTAAACCTTATTGTTAACTATACGGCATAAAAAATTCTAAAATGGATAGGCCAGGTGATCGGGGAGGCCCATGCAATTAGTCCACCTCTTCCTATCCCTGCGTTTGTATAATTATGATGTAAATAATTTTTAACATTTCTCTCGTTGTGGGGGGTGGGGGGTGGTGTGCCATAATGAAAGTCATGTTGGAACAACTCTATTGATGCGCGAGTATCTACACGCTTTTCTTCATTTGAAAAATTCATATTTACAATTTTTGTTTATTTTAATTTACAAAGTTTGGATGTGAGAGCTTCACATTTCTGAGAGCAACGGCGATTGAACTTGTTTCCATGGCTAGCTAAGTGAATTTGTTTAAAAATGATAAGAATTGGCTATAGCTCAGTAATTTTTCGAAGAAAAGATATTATAGCTTATATCAATAAAAAGCTTAAAAAATGGCGCTTTTTATGAAGTCATGGCCAACTATGGTTTCCATTTAAAAAAACCTATGTTTGTGTCATATGTCAAAAATGACAGGCTTTAGAAAAAAACGGAGGACACATTCTCATTAAGGATGTGATTATCTACAACTTTTATCTGAAAACTTTTTGTCTAAAATAGCTTATAATGGAATTAGGGACAATTTTTAAGATAGCCGAAATTTGTTTTTTTCGAAATATCTAGTAAGCCATGAACTTTTTCAAAAATCTGAAAGACTTATATTTATAACACCACAAAACTGCAATTCTTTCCCCATTTAACCGACTCTCTATCTCCAGTAGTTTCCGAGATACCCATAGAGAACATCCTAGGAAACTCACCCTGTATATTCTACTGATTGTATTTGAAGTGTTAGCGGAATTTCCGTTAAGGCACAATATTTTTCAATACTTCAAGGCTTTCATTTAAATGCTCTAAAAAGAAGAAAATAATTTTCTGTAACACTTTCACTATCAACTTATAATCTCATTACACAATTTGTATGATATAAAAGCTTGTTGCTGACTTGTCCGCTAGGGCACGGAACGAAACGTAAAAAATAAAAGTTTAAGGATAGATTGACCGTCAAAAATACTTACGTTTCTTAAAAAACACAAAATAACACAAATCACACTTGTGAGAACTGTGAATTCAAATCCATAGTAGAAAACTGGAAAATTTGAGGTTATGGTTCGCGGGTACGTTAAGGCGCTTTCGGTGATCCTGCTTCTCATGTGTTGCCAACTGGGAAGTTAGCAACCAAAATAAAAGTTACTATAGCTCAAAATTGGTAGGTGTGGCTGGGTTGGGATTTGAAGCAGGATTGTAGCAGCCCAAGCAGGATCGTATTTTTTAATTACTGCTTTCAATGAGTTGCTAACTTCCCCGATCTCCTCTGGCCGGTTCAATCGAGTCATTTCCTCCCGCAACGTTTCAATTGTGGAAATTGCCACGCATACATTTGGATGCGATGTGAGTCCCTTTTTGAGTGCCTCAAGAGACAAAGATCAGAGGAGTAATGAAGTAATTTAAATTGTCATTGCTTTTGTCAATTTCTGATGATGAATAAATTAATCATCCTCATTTCCAGCTTATTCAACCATTTCCAGCTATGGTGTAGACATATTTAGTTAATCTCTTTTGTACTTGGATTGTACTGTAGGTCCCATCTAAGGTTTGGGCTTCTTCTAGGTCTTTTAACTTCTTGTGGGTACCATACTGTAATTTTTGTGGTCTATTTGTTGTCCAAATGTCCATTTTAAGTGTCCGTTTCGCGTACATGGGTCATGACTGGTAGTACACATTGGTCGAATGTTTACTTCTTGAGATAGTGGCATTCTAGATTTGAATATCACTGAGTTTCTTCTGTATCCCAAGCAACACAGATAGTTCCAAATCCCTTAGGTTTAAGACTGGCTACCAAAACATAGTTCCTGGGTGCACCCTGTTACCTAATTTGTCACTATATCCGGTAATACCACTGCAAAGTATTTTTGGATAGTATCTGTTACCACCCTGTTACTAGTCATTTGGAATTTAAGCACCCAAAATTAAGGTAGCAAATGGGTTGTTGCGTCTAATAACTGGGACTACGCAAATCATTTCATTGTTACCACTAAGTGGCAAAATCTACATAGTGACAATAAATACGGAACGGCAAACCAAACCAAACCAAACCAGCCTGTGCTACTAAAATGGGCGTATGAAGTACTTGTTACTATATAGTCCCATGCTTAGTCGCAGAATAGTCGCAATACCCTATATTTTGGGTCTTAAAGTTACGAGGCATTTGGGTACTAATTGTTGGTCCCAAAATAGTAGCTGCGACTATTAACGGTTTGTTACTATAACGGTTTGTTACTATAAAGTAACGGGTGCTATACTCCTATTGACGTCTTGCTACTATAAAGTTGTGGAAACTAAAAAATATTTCTTTATAGTAGCAGATCGCGTATTTACCCATCCTGTCCGTTACCACAAGAATAAAGATCAATAAATTTGTTTGTTCACTGCGCTGCTAGTGGAACTTCCTAGACAAGTTCACCAGGATAAAGGGTTTATTGGATTAAATTTAGAGAAGTATGACTGGGCTTTGATATGACCAATACATTATTTTAAATTTATTTTTGAAAATTCATATACATATTATTATTATGTATAATTATTGTCGTATTTTCTATATATTTGTAAAGTTCTTATAGCTGCATTTTTCTAGGAATGTCGAGTTGGTGACTACTGACGAATTTAAAGATAAAACAGAGCTCAGAGAAGAAAGTAACATAGGTCAGGAACTAAGGCATTGGGCATTAAAACACCAAATTAGCCACATGGCTTTAACAGATTTACTTGGTATACTAAAAAATGAAGGCTTAACATCATTGCCAGGAAACAGCAGGACTTTATTGAGTACACT
The DNA here is from genome assembly GCF_002938485.1 of Sitophilus oryzae. Taxonomy (NCBI): domain Eukaryota; kingdom Metazoa; phylum Arthropoda; class Insecta; order Coleoptera; family Curculionidae; genus Sitophilus; species Sitophilus oryzae. The sequence continues at coordinate 1,235,948 of NW_022147420.1, read as the reverse complement.
GAGATATTGTGCCATTGTTCCAATGGGAAATGGAGAATTTTGGTACAATGGAATAGGGGAGATTTTAGTAGCACGTTTATCCGAAGAGACCAACCTAGAATCGGTGTCTCTAATTTTTAATGTTGACGGCTTGCCTCCACTTAAGAGTTCTCTATTAGAATTTTGGCCGATACTCCTAAAAATGCATGAATATCCTTGCGATCAACCCATAGTGGCAGCTATTAATTGAGGCGAGTCAAAACCTCCATTACAAGAATTTTTACATGATTTTGTAACAGAATTAAATGAGATTTTGGAGACTGGAATTGAAGTAAATCAGATTAGGGCGAAAGTAAAAATTCGATTTTCTCATTCAATTGTTTTTGGTCACTTCATGTTTCACCGGAAAAGACAACTTTTGATTTTTAAATGACACCTTCAATATTTTTTGCTTAATTCAATAGAAAATGACACTCTGAATAGAATGACATATAATACAACATTTTCTCATATGGTTTATTTGAAATTGTAACATCTGTTCATAACGGCAATTTGACTCGAAATATCAAGTGTGTGGTACCAAATTATTCGTAAAAATGCTTTTTTCAAATATGCTAATAAGTCATCCTCGTTCCATTTGAAAAAATTGAGATATGATTAAAAATACAATTTAGGCATCTTTTAACCAGTCAGGACAAGACACGAAAAACACTAAAAGATCAAATATATTTTTCCAAGGCTCCTAGATAAAAAATTAGTGTTCTTAAATTGTTTTGAGATGAGAGGTAGGCGGAACTTTATAGAAACATATGGAACTATATTGTCACAAAATGCCTGATTGTCCGACTTTTTGGGTGTTCAAAGTAACTTTCTAGTTCCAGTAGTTACCATAGTGTACAAAATTTAAATACATTTATGAATAATAAAATTCCAAAGTAGTAACCGATACTACAAAGTAACTCTTGGGTAGTTACAACTTAATAGGTATTTAAAAACAACTTTTAAACTTTTTTAATTTTAACTAGAGCCAAAACGAACTTAAAAACCAACAATGTAACTGCCTCGTTTATTAAACAAATTACATTTGAAATTTGAGGTTAGGATATTGTTTTGAGATAAGAGGTAGGCGGAACTTTATAGAAACATATGGAACTATTGTCACAAAATGCCTGATTGTCCGACTTTTTGGGTGTTCAAAGTAACTTTCTAGTTCCAGTAGTTACCATAGTGTACAAAATTTAAATACATTTAAGAATAACAAAGTTCCGAAGTAGTAACCGATACTACAAAATAACTTTTGAGTAGTAACAGTTTAATCACTGGAAGTAGCGGATTTTTTAAAGTAAAAAATAGGTAGTCCCTGCTACTTCATAAGGAAGAGCCTAACTTTATCGTAGCGAAGTGTGCGTCAGCCATTTTTTACTGTCAGACATTTTTTAATTAAATTTATTTGTTAATATATTTTCATTTTTTCTTTATTTTCCCATGTTTTATAGTGCTTTAGGCATTTATTTTTCCAATTAGAACTCGAATACACTTTCGTGCATTACGAAATATTATTTTTAATATTTTTGATATTATTTTTTGTCCTTAAATATCTACAAAATTGAATTAATTCAAAGGAGCGTTAAAGTATTTCCATCTAACTCGGTAATATTTGTCAGTAAAGTGACGTGCGTTATTATATTAGTCCGAAATACGCGATTAAAAACCATCATTTTCCTCATAAACATAACACGCCATTATTAACTTAACTTTAACATGGCCATGCACCGCGGTTGTCATTCATATTATTATTTTATTTCAAAACGTTTTTTAAAAGTAGAGGTCGCTAGAAGAATGTTTTGCTACTATAATATGGTAGCAGTTACCAGGCGGCTACGTAGGGGCGACCAGGCTGCTACGTAGCAGGATAGTGGCCGCTACTACCCTTTCACTTTATAGTTACGAAATATAGTGGCAGCGTTAGTCCCTGGGACCACCCGGTATACTACCCCGTTACCCTAAATTCTTCCCCATTTTAGTAACAGTTACGTGGCGGCTACGTGGCGGCAACGTAGCCGTCGATCGTGGCAGTCTACTTGATGGTCGCTTTTATAGTCCCAGGAGCGTACCTGCTACAATCTGTGTTGCTTGGGATATGTACTAGGGTTCAGGACCGGGAAATCCCGGTACCGAAAATACCGGTTCTTTTGAGACATTAAAGAACCGGGACTCGAAATAAAAATTCCCGGTTCTTTTCGGTACTTTCGGTACCCAATTTTTTTTAAGTAGTAATTAAAAAATTATTTTTTGTTACATGCGAAAGTTCACTCATACTTTCTAGCGGTCGAAATCAAACTCTTCTAAATAAATAGTGATATTATTTCTTATTGTTCCTACTTCTGAAGTTCATATAATGTTTATTAACAATTATTGAAGTTTAGTTATGTTATTTTATTATTAAGTATAATGTTGCTCAATATATTAGTTATATTTTATGTTATGTTTTTATAGGCATTTGCATTTTTAATTGAAATGTTTTTTTTTTCATATTTAGTTATAGGTTGGTTTATGTCGTCGCATCTAGAAAGAGATAACTTACATACGAACATTAAAAATAAAACAAAAGCCTATAAATTTTTTTCTCAAACAGGAGAAATACTTAAAAATGCTTCAAAACCAAAGAATATTGCACAAGTTATACAATGAAGCATTTTCCATAGAAAAAGTATTTTCACTTGACTGTTCCTAGACGAGTTTTCTAAAGATTTTAAGTCGTCGCCGCATTTTGGCCTTAACTTGAATTTCCTTCAAGGCTTTCGCAACAACTTTTAGCGCACAAAGTTCTCTCCTTAGAGTCCCTCAGGTAGAACGACTGATGAAATGGAGAAAATGGAAATTAAAAAGGAACGTTTTTGGAAGCAGGTAAAGTCTAATATTAAAGGATTAGGAATTTTAAGTTTGCACAGGGTGTATTATTTTTGCATTTTTGGCTTCCTTTAAGGATAGGATATGGCTGCCTGACGAAGACAACTTAGGAAATACCCTATATACAGGGTGATGTTAACTGTATCCCGGAAACTTCGGCAGCATATTCAGCAGATAAAAATAAGTGAAAAAGTTTGTATAAATGTATGCCCTAAATGCCTAGTTTCGGAGATACAAGGTGTAGAAGTTTCATTTTTATTTCGATTTTTTTCAAATAATTTCTGAAGTACCAACGTCGATATTTCGATGAAAATTGGTATCTGGGAGTTTTTTGACATAATAAATTTGATTTTGATGTCAATATGACTCCTACTTGTAGAGGGCGCCACCTACATACTTTTTAACATGTTTGAAGTCTAATAACTTTTCCTCCGTACCTGCTTCTCCGTTTTCCTCCGTACTTACTTCAGAAATTATTTGGGAAAAATCGAAATGAAAATGAAACTTCTACACCGTGTATATCCTCATTTATCTCGAACCACCTGTATATCCTCATTTATTCGAACTTTTTTACATATTTTTATCTGCAAAATATGCTGCCAAAATTTGCGGAATACAGTTCGGACAACCCTGTATATATCTTTATAAACCATGCAACATTTTATAAATCTTCTTTTTATATCTTCGAACAACGAATATTTTGGACTTCCACGCTCTAGTGAGCTACCCTGTAGGCAAAGTAAACATAATACTTTGTACCTACACTACACCCATATTGTTACTTTGAAATGACCAGTTGTCACCTTCACGAATCCCGCGTTGTTGTCGCGTTTCGTCCAATCGATACGGCCCTGGGGAAATCACTAAACGCTATCGTCGAAGACATTTCTCCTTTCCCCCTTCCCCCTAACAGCGTTTCCGCGCTGTGTGGAGGGAAACAAAGTGAAGGCGGAGGGGGCGTCTCTGTCGGTCAGACTTTCTAATTATCCCCCCGAGCCAAGGTAGGATTTAATTAAGTTAATTGAGTGCCGTTTCGGAAGATTTTTCCAGCAGCTGCCCGTGCTTCTTTTCCCCCGTCCGTAGGTTCGGCAACGTCGCTGGGGCTTAATTAAAATAAACACGAAAATACAAAGGGATCAAAGAAGGAAATGGAAATAAAAACAGCTGGGTCTGTTTTATTATTGATACCTAAGTCCCTATGACAATTCTTATAGTTAAAGAAGAACGTCGTTAGATGTGTATGTGTTTTAATATTTTATAATGGAAATTTCCTTGTGTTTCCAATGTCCTATGATGTTAGTTTTTAAGCCCTTATTGTGCAGAGGATGTTGCTTTGTTAATTGACTTATTCGTAAGTTGTTTTTTGTTTATATCTTTGAATAAGGTTTATACATTTTAGTAACTGTCCTGATGATGCTTGACAAACTGAAAAAGTAGTTTTATTAGCCTGTGTGGTGATTATTGACTGCATCCTCACTTACATCTTTTAATGTATAGGTAAACTGTATGTATCATCTAATGTAAGAAAAAATAATAAGTTCATTTTGATTATCTCTGTTAGCTCTATACTGAAAATATGCCCATTAGAAGTAAATCAAATTTTGTTTTTCGAGAAACTCGCATCCTATGAAAAACGATCGAGAATATACAGAACTAGCGTGTACCAGCGACTTCGTTCGCGTCGAATTAATCATTTGTAATGATGATGATAAAGCAAAGCAAGAATTTCCATTAACATACAAACTGGATAAAATTTTCTCACATTTATGTCAGCATGAGAAAAAACAATATGGCGATATTATTATATAACTTGGTAATATTAGAGGGGTAGTTTCATCTCGTTAAAATTTGACTTTCGAAAAATCCGTTTGCCAAAAATAAGCTTTTTACGTCAAGCAGTTTAAGCAGAATCGTGGTTAAGAAATTACCCAACTTTTTGGAACACCCTGTATGATTTTTTAAAAAATTTCAAAATATGTAAAAAAACCAAATAAATTATGCTTGTCTAAGCGTTTTCCCGAAAGACTAACCGTTTTTTAAATAACAAATATTGTAATATTTGAGGGGCGTTTTCACCCTCTTGGAATTTGAGATTCAAGAAACCCCTCCTTATCGAACCTCTACACCCCAAAGTCAATCCGTTTGCCAAAAATCAGCTTTAAACGTCAAGCAGTTTAAGCAGAATCGTGATTACTCAATGGTCATATTTTATGATACATCCTGTATAAATTTATAAAAAATCTTAAAATATGTAAAATAACAAAATAAAATATACGTGTTTAAGAGTTTTTTCCGAAAAACTCACCGGTTTAAGAAAAAAAATATTTTAATATTTGAGGGATAGTTTCACCCCCTTAGAATTCGAGTTTCGAAAAATCCCTTCTTATCAAACCTCTACACCCTAAAGTCAATCTGTTTTCAAAAAATCAGCTTTTTACGTCAAGCGCTTTAAGCAGGATCGTGATTAATCAATGACCAGATTTTTCGAAACACCCTGTATACATTTTTAAAAAATCTTAAAATATGTAAAAAATAAAATAAAATATACGTGTTTAAGCGTTTTTTCGGAAACTTTTTTTTTCGGATTTTATATATTAGTATAGATATGTTAACGATTTTAGAAAATATCATCAGAGCCGTAAATTTGGTGCCCTAAATAAAAAGAAATAAACGTCACAGATACATTTGTTTCTATATTTTTAAATTTTTATCGCACAAAATTTACATAGAAAATGCTTAGACGACAATAATTATTATCTATATGATACACAGGCGGACTCAGTGTCACCGATTCTTACTGGTCGAATATTCAACCGCTAACGTTAACTTTTCGCGCCAATGGGCTCTTTCACAAAAAATAAAATACCCAATTCAAGGACAAAATCTGAAATAGAAGACTATTTTCAGTATATTTATCCAAAAAAAAAAATAGTTCCATGACATAGAATAATTTTTTATAGGTCCTTAAAATTGCTTTAATTTGAAATAATTTTAAAGCGCCAATTGATGACGTATGAAAAATACGCCCAATCATATTGCAGAACCGTGCTCGTGTGCCAGCCAACAACTGGCAACATTGCGATTTGATTTGACCAGCACCACCTCAACTCAAGGCCAATCAATATGATATAGGCAAGGCAAATATGGCGGCGAAGGCAGCGCATTATTAAATTGTTTACCCTTAACCTGAAAAGCCGGTAGTGGTTTCTCGTTCCGATTGCATATCAGAAATAATTAATTATCTCTAGTTTGTTGTGCTTCTGCAACACGTTTGTTTAGTTCTTAGTGTTCAGAATGGTGTGATCAGAAAATTGTGATAAAATAACAGTGTAATAAAAATCCAAACCCGACATTTCACATAAGGAACTTCAAACTTTTGTGCTTGTCGTACTCCTATTTTATTAATTATTTTAAGGTAAAGAAGTGCAATAAATATGCCTCAAAAAGGCCAAAGGCCAAAGCCTCTGTTACCCTAGTGAGGATGTACCTTTGTGAGGATGGTTACTGCTTACACTTACCTCACTATAAGTAAAATATTGGAAGAATAATCAAGTTTTTTACATCAAAAAGATCACAGAAAGATATTGACAACATTCACATTTGAAAATATAAATGGCCTGCCTGGATGTAAGTCTTTTTTAAAGTCACAATTGCCCCTCACATACGTCAGAATTTATTATTAAATCCATCTTGTTCAGAATATCTAATATTTTATTGAAGAACTATGCAAAAAAAAAGGAACGACGTTATAAAAAGGTATTTAGTTTTTTTTTTCTATATAAAATCTTGAAACATATATTATATGTTTTAGTTATCCTCACCTATTATAGTTTAAATTTATTCCCATTTGTGTAATGCTGCTAAACATAGGGAAAATATTCCATATTTTTTTACCCAAGCCAGTGTAGTTTATAATTCCAAGAGCATTTACCAAGGTTTTTACTAAGACAAGTAACTTCCTATACTGTCCATAATAAGAAAAATATTCCATATTTTTTTACCCAAGCCAGTGTAGTTTATAATTCCAAGAGCATTTACCAAGGTTTTTACTAAGACAAGTAACTTCCTATACTGTCCATAATAATATATATTTATCAAACCTGCAGTAAATTCTAAACTATGGTAGGTAAGTGTTGGCAATGGAATATTTAGTTTATATTGCTATTTTCTGTCATATATTTCTGGTTATTTCTTTTTCCGACGATTTTGAACATCCTATATATGCTACCTCAAGTTTGAATATTTACACAGTAGTACACTACCTACCTATTTTCTGAGAAAACAGACCTTTTTATAAAAAGTAACTAACTGATGTTTTCATAAAAGTAATAATACAAAAAATTCCATACTTATGTGGAGAGCTTTAGACTCCCTGTATATTAAAAAATTACTGAAATATTACGTAATCTAACCCGACATTTGTGTGAAAAATGTCTATTTGGAAATAAAACAGGTTTTAAAATACGCGCCAAATAAAGCACTTCTATCTCCGCCATATTGGAAAAGGTTAAATAGCCTTGTGTGGAGGTGGTGGTGGGTCAGCATGGTGGCCCGGCCGTGTTGCCGCTTTTCAACATGCCGTATTAAAAACGTATTAAAAATAAAGTGCGGATTTTTATTCTGGGCTTTTTTGTTTTTATTTATTTTCTTAAGAACGACTTCAAATTTTTCGAAAGTGAGGTAGCAGAAAATTCTAGAATTAATTGCTTTATTCAATTATGCTAATTCCAAAATATAGTGAAAGAGCCCATTAGCAAAAAGTATAGATATGATGGTTGATTAAATGGGCAAGGCGCGCATAGAAATAAGCATAGCAAAAAAAAACCGAGTGATAATAATACACTTCGACGCGACTGATTAGCTGGTTAAATAAAAGTGGTTGATTTAGCGACCACCAACCTATAAAGGGTTAAGTACTGCTGTATTTATATTGAATGGAACTAATAATCTAATATTATCTAAATCACAACAATTATCTAAAACACCAGAGACTTTTACCTCGGAATTCAATTACTGTGAATGTATTAATGTAAAACCTTCTGTAGTTGTTTTATAGATAAAATACTAAAATGTTTACCCATTTTTTTTCGTTACTTTTATTTTTTTATATTAGTAATTTTAGTAAATTCTTAGTTATTTCCTTCTTAATTCTTTGATTTTTTTAATTTATTTTTCTAAGTAAATTTACTGAAATAAATGAATCTAATGCATAAGCTATACATATTCTACTTATATTCTAATCATTGAAATTTTGATTGAAATTGAATTATACAGGGTGGCGCGTCATATACGATGCGGTTTTTGCAAGGAGAACAAAAGTTTGTATTGAAGTTAAATTTTGTGAGCTTATGTAAGTCAATTTAAAGTATTTACTAAAATTATATAGAGTTCTACAGCGTGTCCCCAAATAAAGTTACACATCAAAGTTGTGCTTTTTGTAATGAAACACCCTATATATTAATTAATTTTCAGATTCTAGTAAAAAAAAATAAAGGCGAGTTTCATTAGAAAAGTATATGACTAAAATGTATAGTTTTTGAAATACATTAACCAGGCACGAAAAATGGACACCGTTAAACTTTTATATATTTTAAAATTTAATATATTTTGTTCTAGTTTGCCGATTTTGATGACTTTCTAAGCAGTATATAGCCTAATTATTTGACTTTTTAGTATCTCTTTCTAAATTAAAAATGAAATTCCCCATCTATTAATTATACGAGGAAAAACAAAATGTTGATATTTTGGTGAAAATTTGAAACACCCCTGTGGAATATGTTAAAACAGAAAAAAATATGATTTTATCATCTAGATACATCCTTTCTCGATAGTTTGTTTTTTGGTTCATCTCAATTAGCTTTATTTTTGTTGGAGATGTTCTCTTGTGAAGAAGAAACTACCATTTTTTCGTAATTTTTACATTAAGACCATGCCTTTGCTTTTGGTCCTAGTCAACAGATCTAGTAAGTTCTGGTCCCGAAGCTGGTCTTTTTGACATAAGATTTGTTTCATTTAGTCGTCTTCTTATAGTCTGTTAGGTAATATGTACATTCCTTAGGTGCAATTCATTATAAAATTGAAGAGCTGGCAAACGGCGCGGTGGTTTCTTAGCGATAAACCTACAATAAGTCGATCGTCTCGATTAGAAGTTCTCAAACGAAGGTTCCTGACGTGGTCATAATTCAAAAACCACTCAGTATACTCTATGGTATTAAGGTATTTTTGGAACCGAAATTTTATGGTAAATTCACTGACCTAAACAGATTGAAACTACAATTAAACACATATTTTGTAAAAGGTTTGGAGAGCTTTTTCGGAACGCGGAGCCATCTTGAATGTATGCATTTGTATATGTGTGTTTATTTAAATATTAAAGTGAAAGCAACGAATTTAAATGGGTAAACTTTGTAACATATCTTATTAACAATACAATGCAAACTAAAACTAAAACCCTAGTTTTGACAATGTCCTTAATAAAAAATGTCTATTCCTATGTGGCGGATTCATCTCTCCAAAAAAATTCTTTATGGGTATTTCGCCACTGCACTGCAAGAAAATCTACAAAATAAAATAGCTATTTTTTGTAAACACTTCTACGTTAAACCTAAACGGACACTGCTTGTCAGAAGTTATGTTTACAGTTATACAAATTTGTCTAACAAAGAAAAAAATGCTTTACGTTTCGGAAATTTTATCTCTTTCCGTCGTCGGAAGCAAAAAAATACAAAGAATAAAGAAAAAAACTATTTAAAATATTTAAATTCAACTATTCGAGAACACAATTTTTCTTGCAGTGCATTGGCGAAATACTCATAAAGGATTTTTTTGGAGAAATGTCCTTAATGTCTTTATACCAAAACACGTCTTCTCCTTGTTCCGCAACTTTTTTACATCCTTTTTATCCTCCCTTATCGTTCCACCATACGCCCCGTCGTTTTTCCGCCTTCTGTTTTAATTTCCCTATTGACATTCAATTAGAATGTTTTTGACGCTACGTCTTCCGTTTAAGTGCAACCAGCCAGCCAGCCGGGGCGGCCTGGCCGCCCGCATTTGCTCCGCCGCCCCCTATATCCTGATTATCGCCGCCGACGATGTTTTGCAGATAGTAACTAGACTAGATGCGAGCGAGGGGGTTAGGGGAGAGGGGTTGGGGGGTGCCGCCCGCCGTTACTGTCTTATTTACATAATGCGGCCGTTGTGCCAAACGATTTTCCCCCGTCAAGTCAACCGGTAAGGGTATTATTCTGACGTCATAGGGGAGGAGGCGAGCATTTTTGAACGGGCTCAGAGTTGTAAAAAATATATGTTATCAATCTAAATCCTTTTTAAATTTTTTATTTTCTTTTCGATTTTTTATTCTGATTTTTCAATTTCGAGATGCCATCTCATAACTTTCTTAATTAAACAGTGGCGGCTCGTGGTCATTATTGTAGGCAGGTCAATATCTAAAAATATTGCGTCGTTTTTCGACCGCGCACCCTCAGATGCTCAGACAAGGTACTTGTACCGGGTGGCGATTTTACTAAATATATACTATTACAGCACAAGACACGCGCCCAAATACGTCATTGGAAAATATAATCTAGCTCAGCACATTCCTCCAAAATCTAAACGTTTGCAGCACAACAACGTGGCTGAGTCATACAAATCGGTTGAAATGGAATAAATTGAATTTTAATAGATACTCTTTTAATTGGAGCTATATCTAATATCTGCAAAATAAAACAGCACAAAGCAACACACAGCAACATCTAATGAATTTTGGAATTAGGAAGATTAGACATGATATTAAGGAACAGGTTGAGTTTTCTTTTTCTGGAAGGGCGCCCACTTTGAATTCTCTGTCCCCCCATTTTAGCATTTTGTATCTTTCTTCTACTGCGTGCTGTAGGCTGGACTTTTATTAATTTTGTTTTTCGTTTGATACACTGCTTGCTAGCTAGGAATGAATCCAACTGACTACCTGTGTTAATTGCTCTTAGGCTTCCAACAAACTTTTTTATTAACTCTGTATTACAACTCTCATGTTTTGCTAAATCTGCAATACGGCTAAACTCCCTTTTCAGACTTTCCACTACATTTTTATGTTCTTCGCTACCTAAAACAAAAAGTATTAAGCAAGTAACAATATTATAACTTTTAGATTAACTTACAAGGTTTACTTTCAATATTTTCAACATCAGTTATAGAATCCGATTGGGTTTGATTACTTGCGTTTAAAGTGGTATTGCATTCCCCAAATGCAACCGAATCGTCGTTTTCGATCATGTTTTTAAAAAATGAACAGTTTTTTTTACCAGTGGCTAGATAAACAATTATTTGTCGGTCATTTTCCGTTAACTGGGGACTCGATAAAATATTGATGCTAAACGAATTTTCTACAGCACATAAATGTTTGCAAAAGGCCCCTCCTGTTCCACTAGCGCAATTGCATAAGGCGGAATTTGTTAGAACAGTATAATGCATATTTTTGTCTTCAGCTGAAGAAACTAAAAAAGTTTCATTATCTATTTTCTTAACTGTTAGATTTCTAATTTTATCTTTAAATTTTAAGTAGTTTAAATTAATTTTCGTTTTTCTGTTGCTAGCAAATGATATCAGACGTCTTTTATGGTAACATTCCAGAATATTGGTTATAAAATCTAATACCACAGCATTAAAGGATTTACATCTTTCCAGTATAATATCTTTCAGTACTCTGGTAGATGCTTCAACAAAGTTGTTTGTGTTGTGTCCTTTAGTACACAATGATTTTCTATAAAATGACACCACTCGTTCCTTCTTTCCCACAAATTTTTAAGATAGTTGATAAAATTTGGGTATTTGCATTTTTCACATAAGGTACCAAATAATTCCTCTGCTTCTTCTTCACTTTGTGCATAAAGTATATAACGGAATTCCATCATAAGTTTTTTTCTTTCTTTAATATCTATGTGATTTTTTGCATCCTACAACCATCTCCACACAGCCTGACACACGTGAAATGAACATAAAATTAAATTTTCCTACGACGTATTGTTGTGCTGCAAACGTTTAGATTTTGGAGGAATGTGCTGAGATAGATTATATTTTTCAATGACGTATTTGGGGGCGTGTCTTGTGCTGTAATAGTATATATTTAGTAAAATCGCTACCGGGTGGCCAACTAAAAATGGACGCCGGCTTTATCTCAGAAACTACTTATCGTATAACTTTGGGAAAAAAATTCTAATAAGTAAATCGACCAAGAGAAATCGCTGGAAATTATTTTCACGTTCGAAAAATGCCCGCTAGGGGGCGTTTCTTTAATAGGCAATCAGAAAACAGGGTTTTTCTCAAAAATATGCAGGTAAACAGGTATTTTAGATATTACTATTGTACTCATCGATAAATTTGTAATTTTTTTGATATAGAGTATTTTGCTCTATCTCATGAAATAAAGTGGTGGGGGAAGGTTAAACTTTTTAAGGAAGGTTAAGCTTTTATTAAAATAAGGATAACTCTTGTTTGGGTTACGCGATTTAAACAAACTAGGGCTCGTTTAAAAGAGCTTTTCTTCCTTAATGATCTCCAGTATAAATTTTGTTTCCAAAACTTTTTTCGTGGTAGCTAGAGGGCGCTGTTTGACATCATAATAGATATTGCGCTTTTGCGTAAAAAAATTAAATAGGAGGCTATATTTCTATTTGCACGTTAAATAGAGCACAAAATTTCCAAAATATCAGCGCAAACCGCAACTTTCTATCTTCTCTCTAATCAAAGATATTAAGAGAACAAATCATATTAGGCTGCCGCTTAGGATTATATGGTCTAAAAATTATAATAATAGGCTAGGAAACAAAAAAAGGTAAATTGGTTACGTCAAAATATTAAAACATTTAGTTCAGTTTTCATCCATCCGAATTTCGGGCGTTTTCTTAAAAAAATGACGTCCTAATTATTTAAACGTGTTTATGTAACATTATAATCCATATATATAATTTTTACGAATTTCTTGGTTAATTATATGTCAGATTAAAATGTCCGAAAGTCGGAGAATCAATAATTTTATTAAAATTTCTAGGAATTTTGTGCCGCCATATTGTTTTTAACAGAAAACGGCCGAATTTCGTATGGTCGAAAACTAGGGGTTTATTCATATAACGTCATTTAGTTATTAATTCAAGTTCGTCCTTGATTTCACTTGTTTTCGTGTTTTACCTGTTGTTTGTGTTATTTATTATTATATTATAAAGTTTATGTCGTTTGGGTCATTTTTCATACAGCACCGAATGAAGGTGCGAATCTTAACAATACGCACTACTGCTCCAAATCTACCCTTGATGTAAGTAGTTTAGCACCAAGACCGTTGGTCGGTAAATGTTTACGCAGGAATTCTAGGATGGCAAATGACTGGACTTTTTTAATTATCTGAATGAAATGAACTATCCATAATTTCTAAGAAATGAATTGCCAATTTTGTTAGGGGATCCACGAGGGGTAAACACCTGACCAAAATGTGTACACCAGAAATCCACTTTTGATAAATAAATCCAAGGAAATCCACAGAAATCCAAAGAAATCTAAAGAAATCCATAGAAATCCACAGAAATACACAGAAATCGAAAGAAATCTAAAGAAATCCATAGAAATACACAGAAATTCAAAGAAATCTAAAGAAATCCACAGAAATACACAGAAATCCAAAGAAATCTAAAGAAATCCACAGAAATCCACAGAAATCCAAAGAAATCTAAAGAAATCCATAGAAATACACAGAAATACACAGAAATACACACCTATACACGTATGACCATATTTGTGACAACCGTGCAGTAAAGACATTTGTGGTAGCATCTCTATTTTTGTACGAAATGATACGAACTCGCTGTCCACGACCTAAAAATATAATTTATATGTCTATACACTCCACCGTAAGAAAGTTATTGGCATTTATTAATTGTGGAAACCTGTTCCACAAATATTATAATTTTAGAATGTGTATTTGTGCTACCACAAATACCTTGCATCATAAAAGTGTGTAATATAGATACCACAAATATACAAATTTCAACTTCCTGTGAAAAGGACTCCACAACTATTGTCGAATGTGAGTAATTATCAATTAACCTTTTAATATAAAATTTTTAGTAATTTCCGTGTAGCTACGCTGATTCAGAATTAGTGTTTGTGGATGCTGCATATTGCTATTTGGAATCAATATTTTCGTTCAAGCAGCTATATTATATTATCACATATTTACCGAAAAAAATCGTAACGTACCATACGATCGAAAAGAAAAACGGTGTCAAAGACGGCTGGGGAATGACAATCAATAATTATTATTATGAGCGAGGTCAAGCCCTAGATCTCCATTTACTTGGCCCGTACTATTCTCTATTTTTTCATGGCGCTTACTGCCAATTGACTTTAAGAACGTTGTAATTTATTTTTATATTAGTAAAAATTATTTTTTAATAATGTAATTTAAAATTCGAGAAAAAAATACTTTTTTGGAAGTAGATTTGTGAGTCTGGAAACATTCAATCATTTTTTAGATGTTAGAAAATTAGTATTAATTTTTGATAAGTTTTATGTCAATTTTTAGAAACTGGCGTCTAGAGATTGACCTCGCCGAAACTAGCAATTATTATCATACCCCAGGCGTCTATGACGCCGTTTCTTTTTCGATCAAACGGTATTTCTAACCCATTCTTCACAAATATTTAGCCAATACAACTAACGATATAAAAAAAACTTTCACTCAGTGTAAGTAGGGTTTCCAATTATTTAAAATCCCGGAATAAGAACCTGTAATCTCGAAATCGCGGGGATCAGAATGAGAAATTTAATCTAAAGAAATATTTAATAAAAATCCAGCTACATAATATATCAAAAAGAAAATGAGGAAAGAGCTTTATTAAAATAGAATAAACAAAGTAATATTCCATAATATGTAGTTAGTAAAAAAAAAAATTCTTGTTGCAAAAAAAATATAGCAAACACGGAAATATAACACTTAGATATTGACGTCCGGCTTACAGCGCTTTCAGATGGAGCGGACCGTCCGCGCGGATGTTTTTTCAAGATAGCTCATCCGGACGGAGCATATGCGACCCATGTTATGTTCATTTAAATTCATGGAAATGGTGCACGGCCCGCGCGGACGCTCCGCTCCATCTGAAAGCGCTGTAATGGAACTCGCGGACGGTACGCGCGGCCGCTCCGCTCTATCTGAAAACGCTGTAACAGCGCTTTCAGGACTCAGCGCGACCGTACCGCACGGATATTTTTTCAAGATAAGATAGCCATCGACGATCTCATCCGGACGAGGCATACGCGCTACCCATGTAAAATTGTTCATTTGAACTAGTGGAACACGCGAACGGTACGCGCGGACGCTCCGCTCCATCTGAAAGCGCTGTTAGTATAAATAAAATATATTAGAAAGACTAACTCGAATCATTTTAGGCATTAAAATTTTTCGACATTTTCCGAATCCCGGGATTTAATATCGGTATTTCAGGGATAAATATACACCGGGCACCCGGTTTGGAAACCCTAAGCGACCGACTATCATATCATTTAGAATACGTTCGGGATTTTCCTCGCGGAACATTTTAATATGTAATGGTAATAATATATAACTAATATACAGTATGTCTCCGGATTGTCTTTACAAGAGGAAAAACATATTTATTATTAATATTTTGAGAAAAATACATTCTTAATAAAAATTTTAGCTTGTTCTAAAATGGTTAATCCCGTTTGAAAATGATAAACATGAAAATATCGTTGATTTTTTCTAAGCCCTAAAAATGAAAACGGGTTTTTATGGTAATATAATTTAGATTTCATTCTTTGATAGATTGGTATTTTTAATTTTGATTAATGACATATGTTTTGCTATTGTTAAGGTATCACATTTTCCGATAACCATTATCATCCTTTCCGTAGCATTGAACTAAATAAATTTTGTGTTTCTTTATCATTTTAAAACGCAAAAAATATGACGTTAATTAAAATTCTATCAATAACAACAAAGAACGAAAACCATAGAAACGCGTTTTGATTTTTAGGACTTTCAAAAAATTCAACCATATTTTCAGGTTTTTTTTAATTTTCTCTAAAACGGTATGGAAATTTGGAAAAGTATAAATGGGATTAACCATTTTAGAACAAACAAAATTTTTTTTGAAGAATGCATTTTTCTCAAAATATCAATAATAAAAAAGATTTTCCTCTTGTAAAGACAATCCGGGGACATACTGTATAATTAACCTTTTAATAATATATTATGATATAAGGGTGTTCCTCAATGAGATTTAGAGGCGACTCTTGAGTTAATTTTCCGCCAAAAGGATTCTAGGAACCTTGTCCATTCTGTATCTCAGTTATCAAGTTGATAGGTTTAGGAAATAGTTTCCTGTGAAGTTTTTTTTTCTTAAAATTAACCAATAATTTCCCTCGTGAACCCAACTATATCATTAAGAAACACCCTATATATGTTGTATATATTTTTATTAAATATTCTAGGATTTATTATGTAGTTTTTTTGGCGCATTTATATTTATACAAAGGAGTACCTGAAAGACAAGATAAAACCGATCAAAATTGAATTGTTTTAAATGGAGAAACTCATAGCAGATATTGATTCTGAAAAAAAATTTTGATTTGATTCTAATCAATTTTTTTTGGAATTTTTCATTTAACGTACTTTTAGACGATGAATCTCTAGGGCGTTAAACTCAATGATTGCACAAAAATACAGTAAAAGGGGTTTATTTGGCGTAAATCGAGAACAAAATACAAAACAGCTGTTTACGCCAGGCGCACGCGGAACAAGTGAATGATCAGCGGCTGACAGGCTTCAGCGAGCATTGTGCGTCGACGGTGGCGCCCTCCCACCGATCGTCGCTGGTCACTTGCCGAACTACGGCCAATACTCGCGATCCCTATTATGCGAGCGACCAGGAGCGCGAGTGTAGACTGGTGATGCTAACACGGCCAATCCTGACACTTCGGCGTCCCGACGATCATTGAGGTCCAACAACTCACTCTGAAAATCTATATTTTCATCCAGAGAACGACATTCTTTAACAAACACAACTTGGTTTAACAGAATCAACGACATCGTACTAACGCCGCGCCGCAGGTGACTTAAACAACACGTCACAAGACCGATTATTTACAAATCACAACATTTCAGCCCATAAATTGTCTCAAAACTCAACATAATAAAACAGTTCGATAATCATCTAAACACGACATTGACTCAGAGGCTGAGCCCATTAACATGACCTCGTCGTTTCTAATGCAAAACACGGGTTCAGCGGTTAAGGTGCACCAGCATGGAACAATCGAGATTAGATCAACTTTAAGTATAACAGTACAGTTTAAACACAGATTCAGAGGCTGAATCCTGTGGCATGGCTACGACGTTTCTAATGCAAAACACGAGCTCAGAGGCCAAGGCACTTCAGCATGATCAAAACATTAATATATCAAAACAATTCAACAAAGTTTAATGATACAACACTGAGCCCATTAACATGACCTCGTCGTTTCTAATGCAAAACACGGGTTCAGCGGTTAAGGCGCACCAGCATGGAACAATCGAGATTAGATCAACTTTAAGTATAACTTAGTACAGTTTAAACACAGATTCAGAGGCTGAATCCTGTGGCATGGCTACGACGTTTCTAATGCAAAACACGAGCTCAGAGGCCAAGGCACTTCAGCATGATCAAAACATTAATATATCAAAACAATTCAACAAAGTTTAATGATACAACACTGAGCCCATTAACATGACCTCGTCGTTTCTAATGCAAACACGGGTTCAGCGGTTAAGGCGCACCAGCATGGAACAATCGAGATTAGATCAACTTTAAGTATAACTTAGTACAGTTTAAACACAGATTCAGAGGCTGAATCCTGTGGCATGGCTACGACGTTTCTAACGCAAAACACGAGCTCAGAGGCCAAGGCATTTCAGCATGATCAAAACATCAATATATCAAAACAATTCAACAAAGTTTAATGATACAACTTTACCTTCACTTTTAAGATTATCTAACTCATTCCAGGGGTGCGACTTTGTTCAAGTTAGCAACCGATCGTTTAGAAGCGATATCGAAACCAGATCGATATTCAAAACTCGATCGTTCATTGCAAAACTAGTGTCGCTCAAATTCTGCAAAATATGGTATCACTATCACACTCTTGCACACGTGTCTAGACTGTCGCCTCGCCACAAAGCGAGAAATCAGAATATCGCTACAAATCGATGTTGCTACTGAACATAGTGCATCAAGCTACAAATTACTTTGCTATCGCTTTGAAACATGAACAAAGTTGCACCCCAGGCCTCTTGGCATTTTGTAGTTTAGATATTATTTAAAGAAATGAAAGACAACTGCTCTGTCACTTTACTCTTTACTTGACATACTTTACTCTTTGCTCTTCAACTCTTTTTGCCTCTTTACCTTTTTACTCTTCGACGCGTACTTATTTTAGACAGTTTCCTTTAGGGTCACTATTGTAATTATTTCATCATAATTAAAGTTAAGTTATTAAAAACAGCAGTGTACATTAATTCCACACCCGAAAAGACCCTCAACAAGTTGACCCTACAGAACAGGACCACAACAAGTCCCGTACAACCCGTCGTAAATCAACAGGCTGCTCACAAATAGGCTGTGACGTTCATTAAACATATTATGAAAATACTTTTAAAATTACCTATTTTCCAAGACGTAATCAAATACTAGCCCTCGACTATAATGAACAAAACATATCGTTGAAAGATCTATTCAAATTATAAACAATACACAAACTATTTTACCTGCAAGTAATGTGGAAAATGCAGATTCTGGTCACCTCTGCCCTAGAGATGGGCAAAAGTAACCGGTTTTTTTGAATAACCGGTATTTTCCTCTAAAATAACCGGTTATTTAAAGGTAGTTTTTTTTTACCAGTTAACCTAATAACCTTGCATTACGTTCAATAACCTATAGCCGGTTATTTTTTTAAAAAAAATCGTACTTGTTTAAAACAAGTAACAATTAAATATTAGCTGTTTGAATCGTAAATTTCGAAGAAGCGAACGGCACGGATCTTCCCGATATTTTGACGATAACGGGAGATCCCGCTCCCAAAACGAAAATATATGACATCAAACATCAAATGTCAAAATTAAATCAGGCATCAGGCGAACGCTGATAATAATCAAAACAACAGCCGAATGGCCCTGACAGGTCAGGCCGTAAAACAAAGTACTAATGCCATAGACTACTACTAGCCACCAGCTAGCCAAGTGATACGAACCTAACTTCAAATAGATTCTCTAAATTCTATATTTAAATTTTAACCGACTTTAACGGATTTTCAACGGTTCTTCAAAAGTTTTCCATGGTTTCGCCCAGTTTCACCCACGTTTCACCGTAAATATATTTTATTTGTAGTTTGAAGTCTCTCTTGAAGCTTAGACTAAGAATACAAAATTGAAGTTCAAGTAATGAATGAAGATAATCTTTCCTTATTTATTCATTCAGTCTCCTTATTTTTCTTTGGTATTTGATTAAAATAACTTGGTTGTAGATTGTAGAACTTGTGAGTTGTGTGGTTTATTTGAACGTTAAGTAATTACTAGTTTTAATATCATATCCATGTCTACTCAAAAAAAGTGAGGTTAGCATTTTTATTTAAATTCATTTTGTACATATACATACTTACATTGCTACAATCTCTATTTAATCATGCGATTTAACTAAGTTTATTATCTAAATTTGAAGTACACCTATGGAGTGTAGAGGTAAGTAAACCTATAGGAAAACTAAATATTTAGTTTTGCCAGGTTAGGTTACTTGAACAACCGGTTAATTTTGTCAAGTTTTTATTTTTTAAAGATAATTCCGGTCAACCTATAACCGGTTTCTTACCAATAACCGCCCATCTCTACTCTCTACCCCAAATACGTTTAAATAAAATACACGACGGCCTCCCCATAAGAGCAATGAGAGGATTTACGCTGATTTACGTCCCAGTATTGAAGGAGGACAGAAAATCGAGTCGAATGGTTTCAAGACATAGGTTCATCCTTGTTTAGTCAAACCTCCTACAAACCAAGGATAGACTCATGTAGGAAATGCATTGAAATTCTATAGCCATTCTTCAATATCGGGACAGGAATTTAAGCGGTACCCTCCGTATACTTTATTTCAAACGTATTTGCTCTACCCGGACGCTCGGACTATCATTGTGACGTGCGCGCTAGTTTGGATCAGTCCATTTTCAAGGGGAGTCGCCGTGCGCTACTTGGATCAGTCCATTTTGAAGGGGAGTCGCATGTGATCCATATTTTTATTGACAAAAACTTTCCTGTATTGCTATTTGTCATGCAATTAGAAAAACTTATTCAGAATTAAAATATAAATGGTGTGGCTGATATTTTAAACCACCATTCTGGTACTAATGTATTTACCAGTAATAAACAGATTATTAAAACTTATTCAGACAATTTCAGACTATAAAAACTTAATTAAACTTAAATCGCTATGAAATAATGCAGAAAATACTTGTTTTAATAATAATCATTGTAATATTTCCCTCCTTAACTTTATACAGGCTTCAACTGCTTAATATAAATGCTGTAATGCTCAATCTAAATGCGGCAATGCTTCCTGACTTTTGAGACATGACGCCGTGACTCATTTTCTTTGAAAATTTACTTTATTATTATTATTATTACTGAACTATTAACTTTTCGTACTCTTTCAAAGCCATAAACAGGCAACCAATACTTTCGATTTGTAAATCTAATTAGAAACTGTGTACTTATCTTATTCAACTGCATCCTCCAAGTTTCACCATGCCACTCAACAGCTTATTGTGGTGTAAGTTCTATCCCACTTCTGATTTTAGACGATGAATCTCTAGGGCGTTAAACTCAATGATTGCACAAAAATACAGTAAAAGGGGTTTATTTGGCGTAAATCGAGAACAAAATACAAAACAGCTGTTTACGCCAGGCGCACGCGGAACAAGTGAATGATCAGCGGCTGACAGGCTTCAGCGAGCATTGTGCGTCGACGGTGGCGCCCTCCCACCGATCGTCGCTGGTCACTTGCCGAACTACGGCCAATACTCGCGATCCCTATTATGCGAGCGACCAGGAGCGCGAGTGTAGACTGGTGATGCTAACACGTACCATACACTGATTCAATTACTTTTGAATTATTCATGTTTGAAAATTATATTTTTTTAGTATTTTTTAGATTTGTCTATACCATTAAATATTAACAGCCAAACCAGGTTGTGTCTATGTTCTTATATCATTATTTAAAAGTCTTTCATAAGGCACATGAACTGCTTTTCAAAATCTGAAAATGTCAATTTTCAAATGTAATTAATTAAAAACAGTACAATTACTCATAATATTAAGTTAAATGAATAATACTTATTTTTAATTAAAATCATAATATATCAAAATACTGTGTGTTCCATTTAAAAATGCATTTGTGTTTGTTCATGCGCAGCTAAATGATTGAAAATCTACCTTATACAGGATGGCTCCTCTCATACGCAGCGGAAGCTCCAAGGAGAACGGTAGTTTATATCGACATGAGATTTTGGGATCAAAGTTGTGTTTTTTCTAACGGAACACCCTATATATTAATTGATTTTTGGATTCTAGCAAATAAAAAATAAAGGTGAGTTTTATTAAAGAATCTAAGGATTTTGACAAATTTCACATTTTTTGAAAACGAAGAGTAAATTTTAAATTTCGATAACAGCTACCTAAATTTTAGTTGATATTGTATAGCCTGATATTTTTTACAGTAACTATTGTATGTTAAACCAAATTGAAATTTGACTCGAAAAGTTATACAGTGAAACCAAATTAATATGGAACATTAGTCACTTTTAAAAGCAAGTTACTCCTTTATTTTAAAAGGAACATCCTGTATATTTTTCCGGTGTTCAGTGGGGAATTTGTATATCTTCAAAATATTATTAAGGTTGCCAACCCCTTAGACCAAGATTTTCTTAGATATTTTATTTTTTATGATTTTACGTCAGATCTTTATTATTTGAAAAAATCTAGGGTGGCTGTGTGATATTTCCTTTTGTTAATTTAACAAAAATTAAAGATTGTAGAGTAAAATACTCAACGGTACTAAAAAGATACACGTTTAAAATATATTTTAATTATGACAGAATTAAAACTAGACATAAACCAATAATTATGTGACAAAAATGAAATCAAATGCTCAAAATGCTTCCTTTCCTGTTAACTGCATAAAATAATTGTCTTTTCAAAAGGATCTTTTCATTTTCAAAGGAATTATGTGGAGTTCTGCCTAGAAGAGCAGCTACAATAATTTCTCTCATGTTGTCGACAATAGTTGGTCGAGTTTTGTAAACACTGTCTTTAACATATCCCCATAAAAAAACCAGACTAGATAAAATCAGAAACATTTAAGTATTCTATTAATTGGTGAATGCACACTGCAAATGCAACATAACTTAACAACATCAACTAATAGAATCATATCAATTCTCTCTGATGTAGGATAAGTTTGCATTTTCGGCAAATTTCTGAGAATTTTTTTTGTTTTAACTGACACAAAATGATAACTAGTTGTTAAAGTTGGATTAATTAGACAGCTATGTTGAAGTAACGTCAGACATATCAGAGCCACCTAGATTTTATCAAATAATAAAGATCTACTCAGATCAAATCATGTAAATGAAAATATCTAGGAAAATCTTTGTTTGAGGGGTAGGCAACCTTAATAGTATTTTGAAGAGACATGAATTCTCCATTGAATATTTGAATAATAGATTGGGTGTTCCATTTAAAATAAAAGAGTAACATTCTTTTAAAGGTGACCAGTGTTTAATATTAATTTTGTCCCACCCTGTGTAACTTTTTGGATCAAGTTTTAATTTGATTTAATAGTAAAATAGTTAATTTAACTATATATTAGGCTATACCGGGTAAATTCCAATTTAGGTAGTTTTTATTGTAATTTAAAAATTGTTCTTTATTTCTAGAAAATGTTAAATATGTCAAAAACCTTACATTTTAGTCATATACTTCTCTTATAAAACTCACCTTTATTTTTCACCCAGAATCCGAAAATCGATTAATATATAGGGTACATATATAATACATTACAAAAAATACAACTTTGATATGTAACTTTTTTTGGGGACACCCTGTAGAAGTCTCTATATTTTTAAAAAGTGCTCTGAATTAAACTACATATGCTCACAAAATTTCATTTCAATACAAACTGTCGTTCTCCTTAGAGTCTCCGCGGCGTATGAGAGGCGCCACCCTGTACATTCCCAAATATTTTTTTAAAAATTTGGGACGCAACAGAAAACATCAAAGAATAGAAATTAAATATGGTGTGTATTCTGAATCGGTACGTTTCGGGAAAGTACGCATCTAAACGCCGGGTTTACCACAAATATGAGTGTGTATAAAAATGTAGATGGCGCTGCGATACAGGGAAGTTTAGGTTACCACAATTCTGAAAGTGTGGGATACCAATAAATATTATGATTTGTGGAAACTTACACACGTAATTTTTCGGATCTAGCCGACCAGACTAATTTTGACCCGAGGATATCGAATTTGCTATCAGAAAATTGTGGTATACGCGTGTATGTATACCATAATTGAGACGTATGTCACAAATACTACTACTGCACACACAAGGTGTCACAAATATGGTCACACATACACAGAAATACACAGAAATACACAGAAATACACAGAAATACACAGAAATACACAGAAATCCAAAGAAATCTAAAGAAATCCACAGAAATACACAGAAATCCAAAGAAATCTAAAGAAATCCACCGAAATCCAAAAAATATTAGATGGCATTTTAAATAGTAATATAATAATATAAAGTCGATATAGTATATTTCAGGAGATTTCTATATGACATATGACCAAAGTAATAAAAAAATGAGAGTGGGTTTTTTTATGTGAATAAACGTCTCTTTCACTTACTATTAATATTATGCGGTGATTAGTATTAGCTTAAACGTCAAAATGAAATAAAAAGTCTTTGGCTTGGGACCATTTCAGCTGCAGTTTGACAGAATTTGTTATATAGTAAGTCATTAATACAAAGGTCCTGTTGTTTTTGTTATTCTTTTTTTTGTTATTATATTCGTTGTGTTCTCCTAGTATACTATAAAAATATCCTTATTTGTTAAATATGAAATAAAACTATTTCAGTATACAGTATAAAGTATAATAAAATTAGGACCAATTAAAGTTGCCGATTTGTTCATTCAAAGAGACCTTTGTATTGATGACTTACTATATAACAAATTCTGTCAAACTGCAGCTTAAATGGTCCCAAGTCTATTACTTTTTATTTCATTTTGACGTTTAAACTAATACTAATCACCGCATAATATTAATAGTAAGTGAAATAGACGTTTATTCGCATAAAAAACTCACTCTCAATTTTTTTATTACTTTGGTCATATGTCATATAGAAATCTCCTGAAATATACTATATCGACTTTATATTATTATATTACTATTTAAAATGCAATCTAATATTTTTTGGATATCGGTTGATTTTTGTGGATTTCTTTAGATTTCTTTCGATTTCTGTGTATTTCTGTGGATTACCTTGGATTTCTTTAGATTTCTTTGGATTTCTGTGTATTTCTGTGGATTTCTATGGATTTCTTTGGATTTCTGTGGATTTCTGTGGATTTCCTTGGATTTATTTATCAAAAGTGGATTTCTGGTGTACACATTTTGGTCAGGAAATCTACTAACGACATCTAGAGAAATCCACAGATATCTAATAGACATCCACAGAAATCCACGGAAATCTACGGAAATCCACAGACATCCATGAAAATCCACAGAAATCACAGACATCCATGGAAATCCACGGAAATCCATATAGGTGTACACCAGAAATCCACAGATATTTACCCTTCGGGGATCCATCATGATGAAATTGCATTTGTTGCAATTTCATCAGCATGTATGCCTTTGGTGTAGTTGAGGCAATCAGTGGTGCCGCTTATTTTGCTATGAATGTGTGGGTCTTTTTGGATAGCATTTATTTTAGTAGATAGAGACGCTGGAGCGGCATATTTCCATGGCCAGCTAGGTCGTCGAATACAATATGCCTGGGTTTTACTTTATGGGGTCGAATCAAGTTCGAAACATGGATAGATAATAATTAAACGGTATTAAAATGAAATTAAAATATATGTTTTGATATTTTGACGTAACCAATTTACCTCTTTTTGTTTCCTAGCCTACTACTATAATTTTTAGACTATATAATCCTAAGCGGCAGCCTAACATGATTTGTTCTCTTAATATCTCCGGTTAGAGAGAAGATAGAAAGTTGCAGTTTGCGCTGATATTTTGGAAATTTTGTGCTCTATTTAACTGTGCAAAGAGAAATATAGCCTCCTATTTAAATTTTTGACGCAAAAGCGCAATATCTGTTATGACGTCAAACAGCGCCCTCTAGCTACCACGAAAAAAATTGTGGTAGTAAACAAAAATACTTATAATATCAAAAACCCCAGAGCCGTCCATAGATATTAGTATATATGGGAAACGAATAGAAGTGGTAGAAAAATTCTAATATTTGGGGACCTGGATTTGCAACAACCTAGATCCAGAAATAGAAATTAGATCCAGAATCGAGCAAGCAAGAGCCACTTTTAACCTGATTACTGTGTAATGCCACACCAAGTCTGAGTCTTAGATACCGGTTTGTGAAGTGCTATGTACAGGGTGGACCATTTTGGTTGTTTCTATAGGGTATCTAGGAAACCGTAAGAAATATTCAAATTTTGATACTGCAGTCTCGGGTTCTTTTTTTTGAAAAAATCACAATGCCGCAAACGGATCGTGGCTGTCTTGATAGGTTTCGAAGCTACAGGGGGATTCTCAAATTTTGTACTTTTTGAAGATGTTCGATAGTTTGTTTATTTCAGCTACTACGCAAAAATGAATTATACATTCTAAAGGCACTTTTCTGTGTAGAATGCAGTGCCGTGGTCAGACTTTTTTCGAAAAAAATATTTTTTTAGATATTAACTATACTTCTGTTTTTTTTTAAATATAACCCTCTGTATATTTTTAAATTTCCAGATTCAGCTTGGCATGAGCTTATCGAAAATATATAACATTCTATATTTATTTTCACTATTAACCTCAACATTTCAAATTTTTCTTAAAATATTGTAGTAGGCCGCGCCGAATAACAAAGTAAATGGTTGTCATGGTGATCGGGACATGCCTTTGATGGATGCGTGACATTTCATTTCAACAGATTGAAGTGTGTGTATTTTAAATAATAAAAAAATGAGTAATTTTGAAAATTTTGAGAAATATAATATGTTATATTAAGTCTAACAAACATAAGCAAATGGCAGCTGATTTATATCTTGAGCGGTATTTTGAGCGCGAGCAATTAAACCCAGCCCTTTTTAAAAGGCCAGAAAATAGTTTAATTATAGCTACCTTGGTCACCTGATATCACTCCCTTGGACTTCTTTCTCTGGGACTTTCTGAAAAACGAAATTTATCAAAATGCAAATAGAACATTAGAAGAGTCAAAAGATAGTTTTTTTGTGGCTTTGCAAAGTGTAACCAACATACACATTCGAAATGCTGTTAGCAGCTGCGCCGGCGTGCAGAGACGGTGCCAAACCAAACTCCGTCTAGATAATAATACCCCAGTGCATTTATGACATTCACCATGTTGAAATTGCAAAAATTTTTAGAAAGCTGCGACCATTGGAAATAGTTAGCCTTAGTAACCCTTATTAACATACTAAAAGTCCCCATTTGTCCGATGTGTGCGTCATCAAAAAAAATCGGCCGCCATCTTGAATTTTGGTATTTTTTGGGAAAAAATGTAAATAACTCGAAAACGGTTTATTATAGCGAAAAACTATATAGAAACAACCAAAATGGTCCACCCTGTACACCCGGTTTTGTTGTATGGCTGTGAATCATGGACTCTAAAAGTTAACACCATTAACGGAATAGAAGCCCTTGAGATGTGGATTCTTCGTAGACTTCTCAAAATACCTTGGACGGCACATGTTATAAACGAAGAGGTGCTGATGCGAGCCCAGTGCGAAAGAGAATTAGTGCACATAGCCAAGAAACGTAAGACAGTCTATCTGGGTCATATAATGCGTGGAAGTAGATATGATCTGTTAAAATTGATAATGGAGGGAAAAATTGAGGGCAAGCGGGGTATAGGTAGAAAGAAACATTCATGGTTGAAAAACATCAGAGATTGGACGGGTATGGATGCACACTCGTTATTTCGAGCTGCCCAAGATCGTCAAAAGTTCGCCGAGATTGTTGCCAACCTTCAATGAACAATGAAGCTGGACTCAGAGAAGAAGAATCCCACCCTGTTTCAACGGAAATGACTACAACTTTTGATTTTTAAACGGCACCCTCGGTATTTTTTTACTTTATACAATAGAAAATGACTCTCTGAATAGAATGACATATCCTATGTCAACTTTTGACATTTTCGCTTTAAAATAATCGCATTTTAAATTTCATTCTAAAACGCCATGGCTATGCTAAAAACCCTAATTTTTAATAAAGGAGCCTTGGAAAAATAGTTTTGACCGTCTAATATTCTTCGTATTAGCATATTTGGAAAAAGCATTTTTTATGAATAATTTGGTACCACACACTCAGGGCCGGCGGAAGGGCCGGGCGAACCCGGGGGCCGGGGGCCGCCCGGGGCGCCGGAAACGAGGGGCGCCACAACTGCAACTAAAATATTTAAAAACAGTAATCTAAACAAATAGTAAACCAATTCAATAATTAATCGGTACTGTCAATTTCCACATTAACACATTAGCTATTACCACACCACATAGGGAAGAATATCTGACTAAACATTATAAACACTATACTATATCCTAGATGTATCCTATTAATAGTTTACTGAAATTATTCTCAAAAAAATCCTTAGCACGAAAGCTTTGGGATAGTTTTGATTTCTTCTATTCTATATGTTTTTTGAGTGCTCTATCCGAAACTGGGATTTGCGAATTCATTTTTGTGGAAGAATATCAAACAAAATTAAATAAAAAATATATAAATCGGATATGTTCGTGGCATTTTTATAACTCAAAAGCTAACAACTTTTTGTAAATAATCCTTCTATCTATAATTCTCGTTTTTATAAATTTCTAAACAAACTGTTTTGGGTCAAGGGCCAGCAAAATTAACAGTTTTAGACTGACCGCTCAAAATTGCACTTTTCTACTATCCACACCCTTTTATTTGTTATTATTAATGGCTGATGATATGCCCTAAAGTTATATGGGGAAATATTCATTCGCAAGAAGCTGAAGAGGATCCTGATATCCTGATTATCAAAAAAAAAACTTATAAGTTTGCCTCATTAATTAAATTAATTTATTAATAGTAGTGGGAAAGATATCAATCTTTTGGTGGTTTTGATTGTTCCGGATTGAATATGTAGTAATACACTGAAAATGGTAGCAAAATCGTAGAATTTTCTCATTAGAGGAATCATACAAAGAAATGTATCTCAAACTGATCGGCTGATCCTCATTTTGCAGCTGACAAAACTGTCTGATCATAATACTGATTCTGCACTAAATATGTAATTGTTTGTAAAAAAGAAAGGAAATTTTTCTTAAATTCTTAATAATAAAATATAATAAAAAATAATGCAACTGCTTGCAATTAAATACTGTTATGTTTTCAAATATTACTTATCTTATAGCAGAACGAGACTGCCGAAGTTGGAATTCTATTTCTTATGCTCTATATACCGAGTGCGTCTCAGAAGTTTATCCCCCTATAATTTGTTTATTTTTAACACAGCCCTGCCACTATAGATTAAAATTTAAAATACGATTTTTTTAAGCGAAAATGTCAAAAGTTGACATATGATATGCCATTCTACTCAGAATGTCATTTTCTTTTGGAATAAATATGGAGTGTAGAGGTAAGGAGAAATAACTCTTATGGGACTTTTATTGAAAAAGTGGTCACAAAATGGGAAGAATAAGGGTTCGCCAAATGACCACAGTGGCGCTAAAAACGCATAAATCTAAAAAATGAAAAGTAACCATAGATAAGAGAATAAAAATAAATATAACCAAACATTACCCAAAAAAAGTTTTGTTTTTATTTTTTAGAATATAAAATAATTATTGTTTATCAATATTTTGTGCTTTATTTATTATTTAACAATGGTTAAAGTGTGTGTGGTGCGAAGTTGATTGAATAGCTGATGGAAAAATAAAGAACAAAGGCAAAGCCTGTAAAATACATAATTATAATTCAGTATTGTCTTGTATTATTTGTATTATATGTAAAAATTAGAGTCAATCAAAAGTGTAGTAAACATTTTTCGTAAGATTATTGACATACATGTTATAAAGTATATTTTTATAATCCTTTCTATAAAGTTACAACCTGAATAAAATTTATTTTTAATGATTTTAAAGTTAGACAGACATGCACAAATTGTTGGCATTTTTTTAAACAAATAAAAGTAGGAAATAAATAAAGTTGTAGGTACTTTCAAGAAATATAGTTAACTGTAAGTGCTGTATTTTAATAATCTATCAAAAATCAAAATCATCAGGATAATATTAGGTATTGATTTTCAAACAAGAATTAGATTACAGCGATGGTCAAAAGCATTTAGATATTGCTTTGAAATCTACAGATAAGGTATGGCAGTTTCGTTTTAAAGAACAAGATGTTAAAGTTTATGATAAAATTGTCATCAGAAATACTGTCCACTTGCAGTATTTACATAGGAAAATGTTGGAGGATGAAGCTCTACCTACTGCCTCAGGTTAATTTAAATTCTGAGTTGCAACAACAGCAACAAGCAAGAAGGGCACCGTTAAATGAATATTATACACATAAGTATTATTATACAAAGAAAGAGTAATGTTATACACATAAATATTAACATTTTGTAGAGCAACAACAGAATAAAAAACCAAAATATGAACACCAGCAACTAAAACAGGAACCATTAAATGAATATTATATACGTAAGTACAATTTGATTGAATAAAAAACAGCGTCAGCGATGCCTATGAAATGAAGATTGCTGTCATTTTATATGTAAAATGATATGGAGAATGTCATCGAGATGTTCATTTCCAAGCCAACTGCACGCCGTGTTTTTTCGATCATACAATATTATTATACACATAAATAGTAATATTATACACATAAACATCCCTTGATAGAGATCAACATTTTGTAGAGCAATAACAGCATCAAATAATGGAAATAATGGATCTTATTGCACAAATCAAAAACAAAATTTCAGCATTACTACTTTATTGGTTATATAAATAAAAGAAATTGAGTTTATCAGTCTAGATCCTACAAGCAAGCAGATCTATCACATAATTTTAAATGAAGAGTTATCCATTATAGTATGTATAAACACTTTGCATCTTTTATTCAATGTTGTAATGAATTAACAAATTCCAGGTAATTTATTCTAATAACGAAAAAAAAAACTTTGGATCAAAAAATATTTTCTTCTGATGAGGTTTATGAATATTAAAGTCTGTTGAAGTTTGGCCATTATGTGTTGGTATACAATTTATTTATGATGTTACAGTAGTTAAACCATCCGAGTACAAAACATGTTTAAAATCCACTATTCTTAATGAATGGAAACTACCAACTTGAGAGGAAGCTAAGAGAAAGGTTCTATTGGGTGGACTACAAGGAAAAGGAATATACATGAGGATCTGGAAGGGCTATAACATTACGTCTCAAGCCGTGGGACAATAGGAAACGAAATTCAAAGGAAAATATTACAATACGTGGGATGCAAATTATAGTGCAAAGAATTGAGAAAAAGAATTATTAAAAGTAGTTACGATAGTTAAACCATCCGACTACCAAATATATTTAAAATCCACTATTCTGAATGAATAGCAACTACCAACTTGGGAGGAAGCTGCGAGAACGATTCTATTGGGTGAACTACAAGGAAGACATGAGGATCTGGAAGGGCTATAAAATTATATTATTCCACGTCCCAAGCCATGCAAGCCATGTTGGAATAGCTGGGAGTGAAAAAGAAGATAATACTGCACACGATTCTTGTCTAGAAGTAGTTGATATTAAGGTAGTTAAGCCATCCGACTATCGAACATTTAAAATCCACTATTCTGAATGAATGGCAACTACGATGGCAAAACGTAAATAAATACTTGTACAGTATAAAATTACATTATATTGGCTTAATTTTTATACTAAATAAAATGTGTTACGTTATTTTTGACCTGCATTATATTTATTTAAATCCCATATCATCAATTAAACTTTAAATAAAGTTTTCCTAATTATAATTAACATTAATTTTTAAACTAAAAACTTTTAATTAATTAAACTAAAGCTTTTTTTCATCTTGAATGAGATTTACCACAGACTAACCTAGTTTGTGGATTTACGAAATAACTTATGAGAAAAAATAAAAAAGAGGCTCAGTCTATTGCTTCTGAATAATTGATAATAAAACCACATGTTGACTTACTTTTATACTAAATAAATGTAGGTATGAAGTTATTTTAAAGCTGCATTATATTTATTTTAAACCCATCACCAATTATTACTTTAAATAATTTTTTTCTTAATTATAATTAACATTAATTTTAAGCTAAAACGATCAGAATAATGTTTTCGTCGTCTTGAATGACATTTGCGAAATAACTTATGAGAGCAATAAAAAAAGAGCCTAGTCTATTGCTGCTGAATAAAAATCTGTAATTTATTTCATGTGACATAAAAATAAATTTGTATTTTTTTGAAACCCGCGGCTTCACGTATATGATTCACGTCAAATATTTATGTCTTTTGAAT
This sequence comes from Sitophilus oryzae, assembly GCF_002938485.1. Taxonomy (NCBI): domain Eukaryota; kingdom Metazoa; phylum Arthropoda; class Insecta; order Coleoptera; family Curculionidae; genus Sitophilus; species Sitophilus oryzae. Next base: position 1,204,165 of record NW_022147420.1, on the reverse strand, counting down.
CAGCTGTTCTAAAAATGTTCGGCGCATGTCTTAAATTTTAGGTTTTTGCTACAGCAGCGCCATCCTAATTCTTCCCTTTTTTTGACCATTTTTTAATGCACGGAGTTGTTTCTCCTTACCTCTATACTCCATAGGAATAAAGTAGAAATATACCGAGGGTGCATTTAAAAATCAAAAGTTTTAGTAATTTCAGGAAGTGACTAAAAACCATTGAATACGTCAATCGAACCTAATATATGTCATTGTACGAACGTACCAAAACTCGTTTTTTTATCTAAAAAAAATAAAAAATTTATAGGAGTGAGTCACTTTCGAGACCGGTGTAGAAAAAACAACAATCGCAGACTAAGATTAAACGAAGAGAAGAATTTTGAAGTATCATTAAGTGAAAATTTATTGTTAAAGTAGCATACATATGCTTAGTTTGTAGTTGTATATGACTGAAGGACTGAAGGAAAAAGAGAGTTATAATTAGTGATGGGTTGTTATTTAACTATCTGTTATTTTATAACAATTATTTAGAAATAACATAACGCAACCGTTACTGCTTTTAAAAAATAACAGATATAAAATAACGACACGCAGAGATCGAGTGTTCGTGAAACGAAGTCGGCGCTCTGCACCGCCACGAAATTCGATGCTGCTCGAAGCAATTCCAAAAAACAACTAGTATGGATGGAAAACCTATTATTTCGACAACCATCGATACAGGCGGCGAGATACAACGGACAACGGAGTGGGGTATGCGCTACGGCGCGGCGCGTCGTGTTGGGCTGACAACAGCTTAAAAATAATAGGATATAAAAGAAGCAGCTTTTTTGAAACAGTTGCGGGCATAACGCCTGGCTGTCGAGATAACAGGAGTGGGAAAGGAGCGCTGCTGCATCGGTCGATTGTCGATGGAGGCTCGCAACGGGTTGGAGAATAACGCATCAGTTGTTTTAGCTATGTTGTTTTTTTACCTGTTACGAGCATAACAGAACGGCGTTCGAGATAATCGGAGGTTTGAAACAGGTTGGAGAATAACGCATCAGTTGTTTTAGATACATATTGTTTTTCAACCTGTTACGAGCATAACGGGCGGAGGTCGAGATATTATGGCGCTGTATGTTTCAATACTTTGTTATTAAGTTTCAATATTTAAGTATTTATTTATTCTGAAAAATTTTCAGAATAATATTTTAAGATTTTTTAAAAATGTATACAGGGTGTTTTGAAAAATCTGGTCATTGATTAATCACGATCCTGCTTAAAGCCCTTGACGTAAAAAGCTGATTTTTGGAAAACGGATTGACTTTAGGGTGTAGAGGTGCGATAAGAAGGGATTTTTCGAAACTCAAATTCTAAGGGGGTGAAACCACCCTCAAATATTAGAATATTTTTTATTTAAAAACTGGTGAGTTTTTCGAAAAAACTCTTAAACACGTATATTTTATTTTGTTGTTTTACATATTTTGAGATTTTTACAAAATATATACAGGGTGTTTCATAAAATATGACCACTGAGTAATCACTATTCTGCTTAAACTGCTTGACGTTTAAAGCTGATTTTTGGTAAACGGATTGACTGTGGGGTGTAGAGGTGCGATAAGGAGGGGTTTCTCGAATCTCAAATTCCAAGAGGGTGAAAACGCCCCTCAAATATTACAATATTTATTATTTAAAAAACGGTTAGTCTTTCGGGAAAACGATTGGACACGCATAATTTATTTTGTTTTTTTACATATTTTGAAATTTTTTAAAAAATAATACAGGGTGTTCCAAAAAGTTGAGTAATTGATTAACCACGATTCTGCTTAAACTGCTCGACGTTTAAAGCATATTTTTGGCAAATGTGAGAAAATTTTATCCAGTTTGTATGTTAATGGAAATTCTTGCTTTGCTTTATCATCACCATTACAAATTAATAATTCGATGCGAACGAAGTCGCGGGTACAACTTAACAAGTATAGCTAGAGACGTGAGAAATATAAAATAAGAGACGCCCCCCGATGCGCAGTGGACATCCCACAAATTTGCTTCAATCAGATTTTTCGTAGCGTAACTGCATCTCTCTTCCGCCGAATGCGTTCTCTCTCTATCGTGTGCGCGACCGGTGCTATCCCCAAGTCTCTTCCTATATTTGTCAAACTGTACATGCTAGTTTAAGTGTAAAATTAATTCGAACTCTAGTGTGTAGTTGGTTTACTTATGAAGAATATACTACACATTTTCTTATATTGCTATTTTTTGACCGCAAATGGTAAAATCATAACGAAGAGCTTCTCGCCCGTCGAGTGAGATGCACCCTGTACACTGCTACGCAATTCAGAATCTACGCGGATCGAGGGGTAGGGCGTAGGTAGATCGGAATTTATAGATATAGACGAGTGGCGGCATTTTGGCTTTTTTATATCGCAATTTGTAAACAGCGCTTATTTGTAAACAACCCCCGTTTTTAGAGAGGTATTTTAGATAACAATCGATATTTAGAAATGTTATGACACCCTGGAAATACTACCACCGAGCACGTCATTGTTGCAACTGCGTTAATACGCCTGGCGGTGACCGCCTCATATTCTTTCAGATATTTAGCAATAAAATAAAGAAACCTGTTATTGTTAAGCTGTTTTTTATAAATAACTATAACAGTTTCAACTGTTATCTAAAAATAACAGTTTTGCCCATCACTAGTTATAATAACTGTTAAGGCGGGTGGGGGGGGGGGCGCCAGATAGGGTACTCGCCCGGTCTCAATATTTTCCTTCCGCCGGCCCTGCACACACTTGGTTATTTCGAGGCAAGTTGTCGTTATGAACCGCATGTTACAATTTCAAATAAACCATATGCGAAAATGTCAAAAGTTGACCTATGAAATGTCATTCTACTCTGAGTGTGATATTCTATCGAATAAAATAGAAATATACCAAGGGTGCCGTTAAAAATCAAAAGTTGTAGCCATTTCCGGTGAAACAGGAAGTCACCAAAAACAATTGAATACGTCAATCAATCCTAATTTATGTCATATACTAACATACCAAATATCGTTTTTTTTATATGAAAAAAAAGTTATAGGGGTGAGCCACTTTTCGGACGCACCCTGTAGAATACTTTAAATTTGAATCGTAATTTTTTTCTGGTTGATATTATTAATTTATTCTAAAACCATTTTATTTTATATCACATTTTACCTTATTTATAAATTACTTCCTGAGAGGGGTAATTACCCTCATTACCCCTCCCGTATACGCGCCCCTGATAACATAAAGAGTTATCAGTTATTCTAACACGTGGGGAAATTAAATTTATTAGTTAGTTTTAGTAATAAGGTAGTGTTTGAAGGTAAATGTTTTCACAGTTTTATCAAAATATTTGTGATATATTTTTTGTTTCTCTGAAGAATATAGTGTGGTGAAATGTAGGGGATATATTTGATTGCTGACGTGGAGATAGCGGCAGTAATATGATGAAGGAAAGGGGAAAGATGGAAGGGTGAAGAAATGAAATACGAGCGTTAAAATGAGATTATGATTGAAATGAAATGGTTCGAATCATTAACTGATGTAATAAAGCGTTTCTGGAGGGGGCGTTATAGTAGAACTTATTTTTATTATAAAATTAAATACGAGTACTAAATTTGAAAAAGTAAACAATTCTAAAAAACATTGTGCCAGGATACAAATTTATTTGCACTGCAAAGATGCTTTAAGAAATCTTATAACATTAAAAATAATGGAATATATAGGGTTGTTCACCACATACGACACGGAGCATTGTAGCTAAACGATTAGATTTTTACAAATTGTAAGTTTGTGGTTCGTTGAAGGACTATTAGAGCTACAATTTAAAAATATTTTTACAAGATACAGAGTGTCCCAAATAAGTAAAAAATATTATAGTTGTATTTTTTTTAAATGGAACACCCTGTATATTATTCTATTTTTGGATTCTACGATTGAAATAAAGGTAAATTTGATTAAAGTTTAAACTTTATCGTTTTTGAAATATTTTCAATTTTATGAAATTGCAGTAAAAATTTTAAGGCTTATTTAAGGATATCAAAGTTTTTAATACTAAATATTTACTGAAGATTTTTTATTGATCAGATATTGTGTTGAAATAATAAACATTTTACTACCTTATACAGAGTGTCCAAAAATGTATATTAAATAATTACTAGCTTTAAACGGAAATAACTTGTTTAATTTAAATGGAACACTCTATATATTTTACGTGAATCAGATGCACAATGTAATTGTCTATCAAGTTGTATTGTACCATTTTTTACCCATCTCTTTAAGTTTCGTAGAAAATGCATTTTCTTATAATTTAGACCTCATTTATCACTATACCAATTAATATTGACATTTTAGCTTATTTTTGAAGATGTAACAATTTTTCAAAGGGTACAAATACTCATATTGTCGATATAGTTTTGCTTATTTAATTAAAAAATAAAAAAAAACTGTTTAAATATATTTGTTAAAGAGGACCAATTAATATAATCCCAGTATTCAAACTACATTAATTGTCTGTTTACGTTGATTAATAATAATTGCTCTAAATACTAAAAAACTGAATTCTGTGTGTATTAGACAGTGTGGTAAAAAGTAACACTATATATAATAAATTTTATTTCATTTATTGACGAATGCTTATTATTTATAAAAGAGAGACGTTCATTTGCATATCTTATTATTATATTAATTTCTGAGCTAAATCTACATTTATTTAGAATATCTTATTAATTAAAACAATTTAAAAGTATGCAATTAACTAAATTTTGGTGTTTTTGGTCGAAAATAATGGTGGTATATTTAATTGGTATACTCTTTTACAAGATTTAAATAGTTTTCTTGTATGCCAATGGGCTTGCAATATTTACCACCTGTACATTTTGTACATATATGGTGCTATAAAAAAAATCTGAAATGTCAATGTTCCATGGGTATAGTGATAAATGAGATCTAAATTATCAGAAAATACAGTTTCTACGAAAACTTGAAGAGATGAGTAAAAAACGGTATAATACATTTTGATAGACAATTACATTGTGCATCTGATTCACGTAAAATATATAGGGTGTTCCATTTAAATTAAACAAGTTATTGCCATTTAAAGCTAGTAATAATTTAATATAAATTTTTGGTCACTCTGTATAAGGTAGTAACATTTTTATTATTGCAACACAATATCTGATCAATAAATAATCTTCAGTAAATATTTAGTATTAAAAACTTTGATACTCTGGGAGAACAGAAACCTTAAAATGTTTACTGCAATTTCATAAAATTGAAAATATTTCAAAAACGGTAAGGTTTAAGTGTGATAAATCTTACTCAAATTTACCTTTATTTCAATCGTAGAAACCAAAAATAGAATAATATACAGGGTGTTCCATTTAAAAAATACAACTATAATATTTTTTACTTATTTGGGACACTCTGTATCTTATAAAAATATTTTTAATAAATAAAAATAATAATAATATATTATAATTATATTATTATTATTTTATTTATTATATTATATATTTAATAATTTCTAATAGTCCTTCAACGAACTCAAAACTTACAATTTGTATAAATCTAATCGTTTAGCTACAATACTCCGTGTCGTATGCGCTGAACAACCAATAGACCCGGCGACTTACATTTTGGGGAAATCCATCATTGCCTTAGAAAATTGCATGTATGCCAAATTTCCACTTCGACCGCATTTAAAAGGAAATCTTACCTAAGTATACAGTACGGGGATAGCTAACCCACATTGTAAACCAGGAATTCCAAATATAGATTACGGCGTAGAATAATACTTTAAACCGATAATAATTAAAGGTAGCCTAGTATCACGAACTACTCCCAATCAGCATTAGCCATTATTTAAATCTTCTGTAATTATAATTTTTAGATTTTAAGAAATTTAACATAAAACAATCGACAACGTCGCAACGCCAGCTGATACTGAAAAGGTACACATTTTACAAGAACAGTTAACCTAATAGGACTGCTCATTCAGCCAAAAGTGTCCGCCAGGTGCATGCGAAAACTACTCGCTTTGTGACGTCATTGTAGCCCTTGTCATGGTTATTAGTCCTTATCCGGCAACCAATAATACACACACGTGCATTATTGGTTACCGAATGCAAAACGTTCATTATTTAGTTTATTTATTTAAACATCTTATATGTATGCAGTATAGAAAATTAACTGTATAAATCGTATTAAATACTCGGATAATGCATTTTTAAGAACAGCAGTTCCCAGCATCACCTTTTGCAAGCATTCTTTTTAGAGTACTTCCATATTTTGCTTTAAAATAATTAATAAACAAAATCGTGGGCACTTAG